>NC_140995.1:219445826-219467722 GCF_052327205.1 Somniosus microcephalus | reverse complement strand
AGATTGGGAGTGTGAGAGAGAGAGAGATTGGGAGTGTGAGAGAGAGAGAGATTGGGAGTGTAAGAGAGAGAGATTGGGAGTGAGACCCACTGATAATAAACATCCAAAAACGAGCACGAAACTACCTAAATCACCTCAAATCTAGCTCCCCAGACACCCTTCATTTCAAAGCCTTTCAGACCCAAGAGCTAAACCCAGAAAAGAGTCCCCTGAGTCAGCTGCTACTGAAACTAAGTACTCAGCCGGACCCTGACCAGCCCCAGACCAACACAGCCGTCCAAACACCAATCCGAGTGAACCAAATCATTAAAAAATGCAAAGAAACCTACCTGGAACATTGGAACAAAATAACCGAAAGCCAAAGCAGATTAGAATGTTACCGGGCCCTAAAAAGAGAATATAAACTGGCAGACTACCTCACGACCATCAGAGACACAAAACAGAGACAGACCCTCACCAGGTACAGACTAAGCGACCACCAACTGGAAATTGAAAAAGGCAGATACAAGAAATCCTGGCAGCCTAGAGAGAATAGAATATGCGATCAATGTCTGGCTGGCGAGGTTGAAACAGAAATGCATTTCCCACTAAAATGCGAAAAATTCAACACATCAAGAAACATATTATTCAACAAGCTAAGCCAAACAACCCCAGATTTCAAGGAATTGGATGATCTGTCAAAATTGAGATTAGTCTTAGGAGAAGGAGACAGACCATACCTTGGGGCCAAATATGTAACAACATGTCACAACCTGAGGACAGTTTAAAATTAAGACTGTTTAAAATTAATATTGAACGTACCAAATGAAGTACAAAGACTGTTTAAAATTAATATTGTTTAAAAGTAATATTGTATGTACCCAACAAATGTCAAATCGATTGACACCGACAGAATGTTAGAAAACTGTACCTTTTTGCAATGTAAGCTTTGGCAATATGGTTCTCTGTAAACTTTCATGCCAATAAAGCATTTGAATTGAATTGAATTGAATTGATTGGGAGTGTGAGAGAGACAGAGATTGGGAGTGACAGAGAGAGAGAGATTGGGAGTGTGAGAGAGAGAGAGATTGGGAGTGTGAGAGAGAGATTGCGAGTGTGAGAGAGAGAGAGATTGGGAGTGTGAGAGAGAGAGATTGGGAGTGTGAGAGAGATTGGGAGTGTGAGAGAGAGAGAGATTGGGAGTGTGAGAGAGAGAGAGATTGGGAGTGTGAGAGAGAGAGAGATTGGGAGTGTGAGAGAGAGAGAGAGAGATTGGGAGTGTGTGAAAGAGAGAGATTGGGAGTGTGAGAGAGAGAGGGAGAGATTGGGAGTGTGAGAGAGAGAGATTGGGAGTGTGAGAGAGAGAGGGAGAGATTGGGAGTGAGAGAGAGAGATTGGGAGTGTGAGAGAGAGATTGGGAGTGTGAGAGAGAGAGAGATTGGGAGTGTGAGAGAGAGAGATTGGGAGTGTGAGAGAGAGAGATTGGGAGTGTGAGAGAGAGAGAGATTGGGAGTGTGAGAGAGAGAGATTGGGAGTGTGAGAGAGAGAGAGAGATTGGGAGTGAGAGAGAGAGAGATTGGGAGTGTGAGAGAGAGAGAGATTGGGAGTGTGAGAGAGAGAGAGATTGGGGGTGTGAGAGAGAGATTGGGAGTGTGAGAGAGATTGGGAGTGTGAGAGAGAGTGATGGAGTGTGAGAGAGAGATTGGGAGTGTGAGAGAGAGAGAGATTGGGAGTGTGAGTGTGAGAGAGATTGGGAGTGTGAGAGAGAGAGATTGGGAGTGTGTGAGAGAGAGATTGGGAGTGTGAGGAGAGATTGGGAGTGTGAGATGAGAGAGATTGGGAGTGTGAGAGAGAGAGAGATTGGGAGTGTGTGAAGAGAGATTGGGAGTGTGAGAGAGAGAGATTGGAGTGTGAGAGGGAGAGATTGGGAGTGTGAGAGAGAGAGAGATTGGGTGTGAGTGAGAGAGAGATTGGGTGTGGAGGAGAGAGATTGGGAGTGTGAGGGAGAGAGAGATTGGGAGTGTGAGAGAGAGAGAGATTGGGAGTGTGGAGTGGAGAGATTGGGAGTGTGAGAGTGAGAGTTGGGAGTGTGAGAGAGAGATTGGGAGTGTGAGGAGAGAGATTTGGAGTGTGAGAGAGAGAGAGATTGGGAGTGTGAGAGAGCGGAGAGTTGGGAGTGTGAGAGAGAGAGATTGGGAGTGTGAGAGAGCGAGAGATTGGGAGTGTGAGAGAGAGAGATATTGGGAGTGTGAGAGAGAGAGAGAGATTGGAGTGTGAGAGAGAAGAGAGAATTGGAGTATTGAGAAGAGAGAGCCCTATATGCAATACAAAAAAGACAATCAGAAGCTGCCAATCAAACTGCAAAATACGAGCACTAAACAAGGCACTAATACACAATGAAAATAGAAGCCTACATGCAGAATTCAGCACTAAGCATCCTTCGCACCCAAAGAAAAACGCCAACAAATGCATGCAAGCCTACAGAAGCAGATACCCACTGAATAAATCAAACCGAGCACTAACAACTAATCACCTCAAACTAGCCGACCCTCACAGCTACCAACATCAAGACACCTCAGAATCAGACAAAGCTAAGACCCAGAAAAGAGTCCCCTGAGTCAGCTGCTACTGAAACTCAGCCGACCCCAGCCCCAAAGCCAAACTCCAGGAACATTAAAAGCACCGACCCCTGAACAATAGGAACTATAACCTAAACAGAGTAACTGACCCTCAGACATCACCACGAGACACACAACAGAGACAGACACCACCAGGTACAGAAAAGCAGACCACCAACTGGAGAGAATAGAATAAGCGATCAATGCTGCTAGGAATCAGGAGAGTTGAAACAGAAATGCATTTCCTCCTAAAATGCGAAAAATTCAACACATCAAGAAACATATTATTCAACAAGCTAAGCCAAACAACCCCAGATTTCAAGGAATTGGATGATCTGTCAAAATTGAGATTAGTCCTAGGAGAAGGAGACAGACCATACCTTGGGGCCAAATATGTAACAACATGTCACAACCTGAGGACTGTTTAAAATTAAGACTGTTTAAAATTAATATTGAACGTACCAAATGAAGTACAAAGACTGTTTAAAATTAATATTGTTTAAAAGTAATATTGTATTGTACCCAACAAATGTCAAATCGATTGACACCTACAGAATGTTGGAAAACTGTACCTTTTTGCTATGTAAGCTTTGGCAATATGGTTCTCTGTAAACTTTCATGCCAATAAAGCATTTTAATTGGAATTGGAATTGGAATTGGATTGGGATTGTGAGAGAGAGATTGGGAGTGTGAGAGAGAGATTGGGAGTGTGAGAGAGAGAGATTGGGAGTGTGAGAGAGAGATTGGGAGTGTGAGAGAGAGAGATTGGGAGTGTGAGAGAGAGAGAGATTGGGAGTGTGAGAGAGAGAGATTGGGAGTGTGAGAGAGAGAGATTGGGCGTGTGAGAGAGAGAGATTGGGAGTGTGAGAGAGAGATTGGGAGTGAGAGAGCGAGATTGGGAGTGTGAGAGAGAGATTGCGAGTGTGAGAGAGAGAGAGATTGGGAGTGTGAGAGAGAGAGATTGGGAGTGTGAGAGAGAGAGATTGGGAGTGTGAGAGAGAGAGATTGGGAGTGTGAGAGAGAGAGAGATTGGGAGTGTGAGAGAGAGAGATTGGGAGTGTGCGAGAGAGAGAGATTGGGAGTGAGAGAGAGAGATTGGGAGTGAGAGAGAGAGAGATTGGGAGTGTGAGAGAGAGAGATTGGGAGTGTGAGAGAGAGAGGGAGAGATTGGGAGTGAGAGAGAGAGATTGGGAGTGTGAGAGAGAGAGAGAGAGATTGGGAGTGTGTGAGAGAGAGAGAGAGATTGGGAGTGTGTGAAAGAGAGAGATTGGGTGTGTGAGAGAGAGAGGGAGAGATTGGGAGTGTGAGATAGAGAGAGATTGGGAGTGTGAGAGAGAGAGAGAGAGATTGGGAGTGTGTGAAAGAGAGAGATTGGGAGTGTGAGAGAGAGATTGGGAGTGTGAGAGAGAGATTGGGAGTGTGAGAGAGAGAGATTGGGAGTGTGAGAGAGAGAGAGATTGGGGGCAAAGTCTATGACCTTATTAAATCAATGTATCTGAAAAACAAATGCGGGGTCAAAATTGGAGACAAACGCACCGATTTCTTCACCCAGAGAAGAGGCGTCCGGCAGGGCTGCAATTTGAGCCCGACCCTGTTCAACATATACATAAATGAATTAGCAGACATGCTGGAGCAAAGCGAGTCACCAGGTCTCCGTCTCCTGGATGGAGAAGTGAAATCCCTGTTCTATGCGGACGACCTGGTCCTGCTGTCTCCCACAGAACAGGGATTACAGCAACAACTAGAGCTACTCGACAAATACTGCCAAAATTGGGCTCTAACAGTAAATCTAAAAAAAAACAACATCATGATTTTTCAAAAAAGGCCCAGATGTCAGGAAAACAAATACCAGTTTACCCTCAGTGATACCACTATAGGACACACTATGAGCTACACCTACCTTGGTCTAACTATTACAGCATTGGGGAGCTTCAACATAGCAGTGAATGCACTAAAAGAAAAAGCCCGAAGAGCCCTATATGCAATAAAAAGAAAATTCTACAACATCCAAATCCCAATCAAAATCTGGCTCAAAATATTTGACAGCATAATCCTGCCCATTGCACTGTACGGTAGTGAAGTATGGGGCCCGCTAAATCACCAAAGCTACACCAAATGGGAAAAACACACAATAGAAGCCCTACATGCAGAATTCTGCCGAAGCATCCTTCGCATCCAAAGAAAAACGCCAACAAATGCATGCAGAGCCGAACTAGGCAGATACCCACTGATAATAAACATCCAAAAATGAGCACTAAACTTCCTAAATCACCTCAAATCTAGCTCCCCAGACACCCTTCATTTCAAAGCATTTCAGACCCAAGAGCTAAACCCAGAAAAGAGTCCCCTGAGTCAGCTGCTACTGAAACTAAGTACTCAGCCGGACCCTGACCAACCCCAGACCAACACAGCCGTCCAAACACCAATCCGAGTGAACCAAATCATTAAACAATGCAAAGAAACCTACCTGGAACATTGGAACAAAATAACCGAAAGCCAAAGCAGATTAGAATGTTACCGGGCCCTAAAAAGAGAATATAAACTGGCAGACTACCTCACGACCATCAGAGACACAAAACAGAGACAGACCCTCACCAGGTACAGACTAAGCGACCACCAACTGGAAATTGAAAAAGGCAGATACAAGAAATCCTGGCAGCCTAGAGAGAATAGAATATGCGATCAATGTCTGGCCGGCGAGGTTGAAACAGAAATGCATTTCCTCCTAAAATGCGAAAAATTCAACACATCAAGAAACATATTATTCAACAAGCTAAGCCAAACAACCCCAGATTTCAAGGAATTGGATGACCTGTCAACATTGAGATTAGTCCTGGGAGAAGGAGACAGACCATACCTTGGGGCCAAATATGTAACAACATGTCACAACCTGAAGACTGTTTAAAATTAAGACTGTTTAAAATTAATATTGAACGTACCAAATGAAGTACAAAGACTGTTTAAAATTAATATTGTTTAAAAGTAATATTGTATGTACCCAACAAATGTCAAATCGATTGACACCTACAGACTGTTGGAAAACTGTACCTTTTTGCTATGTAAGCTTTGGCAATATGGTTCTCTGTAAACTTTCATGCCAATAAAGCATTTGAATTTGAATTTGATTTGATTGGGAGTGTGAGAGAGAGATTGGGAGTGTGAGAGAGAGGTTGGGAGAGTGAGAGAGAGAGAGATTGGGGGTGTGAGAGAGAGATTGGGAGTGTGAGAGAGAGAGAGATTGGGAGTGTGAGAGAGAGAGATTGGGAGTGTGAGAGAGAGAGAGAGAGATTGGGAGTGAGAGAGAGAGATTGGGAGTGTGAGAGAGAGAGATTGGGAGTGTGAGAGAGAGAGAGATTGGGAGTGTGAGAGAGAGAGAGATTGGGAGTGTAAGAGAGAGAGATTGGGAGTGAGACCCACTGATAATAAACATCCAAAAACGAGCACGAAACTTCCTAAATCACCTCAAATCTAGCTCCCCAGACACCCTTCATTTCAAAGCCTTTCAGACCCAAGAGCTAAACCCAGAAAAGAGTCCCCTGAGTCAGCTGCTACTGAAACTAAGTACTCAGCCGGACCCTGACCAGCCCCAGACCAACACAGCCGTCCAAACACCAATCCGAGTGAACCAAATCATTAAAAAATGCAAAGAAACCTACCTGGAACATTGGAACAAAATAACCGAAAGCCAAAGCAGATTAGAATGTTACCGGGCCCTAAAAACAGAATATAAACTGGCAGACTACCTCACGACCATCAGAGACACAAAACAGAGACAGACCCTCACCAGGTACAGACTAAGCGACCACCAACTGGAAATTGAAAAAGGCAGATACAAGAAATCCTGGCAGCCTAGAGAGAATAGAATATGCGATCAATGTCTGGCTGGCGAGGTTGAAACAGAAATGCATTTCCTCCTAAAATGCGAAAAATTCAACACATCAAGAAACATATTATTCAACAAGCTAAGCCAAACAACCCCAGATTTCAAGGAATTGGATGATCTGTCAAAATTGAGATTAGTCTTAGGAGAAGGAGACAGACCATACCTTGGGGCCAAATATGTAACAACATGTCACAACCTGAGGACTGTTTAAAATTAAGACTGTTTAAAATTAATATTGAACGTACCAAATGAAGTACAAAGACTGTTTAAAATTAATATTGTTTAAAAGTAATATTGTATGTACCCAACAAATGTCAAATCGATTGACACCGACAGAATGTTAGAAAACTGTACCTTTTTGCAATGTAAGCTTTGGCAATATGGTTCTCTGTAAACTTTCATGCCAATAAAGCATTTGAATTGAATTGAATTGAATTGATTGGGAGTGTGAGAGAGACAGAGATTGGGAGTGACAGAGAGAGAGAGATTGGGAGTGTGAGAGAGAGAGAGATTGGGAGTGTGAGAGAGAGATTGCGAGTGTGAGAGAGAGAGAGATTGGGAGTGTGAGAGAGAGAGATTGGGAGTGTGAGAGAGAGAGGGAGAGATTGGGAGTGAGAGAGAGAGATTGGGAGTGTGAGAGAGAGAGAGAGAGATTGGGAGTGTGTGAGAGAGAGAGAGAGATTGGGAGTGTGTGAAAGAGAGAGATTGGGTGTGTGAGAGAGAGAGGGAGAGATTGGGAGTGTGAGATAGAGAGAGATTGGGAGTGTGAGAGAGAGAGAGAGAGATTGGGAGTGTGTGAAAGAGAGAGATTGGGAGTGTGAGAGAGAGATTGGGAGTGTGAGAGAGAGATTGGGAGTGTGAGAGAGAGAGATTGGGAGTGTGAGAGAGAGAGAGATTGGGGGCAAAGTCTATGACCTTATTAAATCAATGTATCTGAAAAACAAATGCGGGGTCAAAATTGGAGACAAACGCACCGATTTCTTCACCCAGAGAAGAGGCGTCCGGCAGGGCTGCAATTTGAGCCCGACCCTGTTCAACATATACATAAATGAATTAGCAGACATGCTGGAGCAAAGCGAGTCACCAGGTCTCCGTCTCCTGGATGGAGAAGTGAAATCCCTGTTCTATGCGGACGACCTGGTCCTGCTGTCTCCCACAGAACAGGGATTACAGCAACAACTAGAGCTACTCGACAAATACTGCCAAAATTGGGCTCTAACAGTAAATCTAAAAAAAAACAACATCATGATTTTTCAAAAAAGGCCCAGATGTCAGGAAAACAAATACCAGTTTACCCTCAGTGATACCACTATAGGACACACTATGAGCTACACCTACCTTGGTCTAACTATTACAGCATTGGGGAGCTTCAACATAGCAGTGAATGCACTAAAAGAAAAAGCCCGAAGAGCCCTATATGCAATAAAAAGAAAATTCTACAACATCCAAATCCCAATCAAAATCTGGCTCAAAATATTTGACAGCATAATCCTGCCCATTGCACTGTACGGTAGTGAAGTATGGGGCCCGCTAAATCACCAAAGCTACACCAAATGGGAAAAACACACAATAGAAGCCCTACATGCAGAATTCTGCCGAAGCATCCTTCGCATCCAAAGAAAAACGCCAACAAATGCATGCAGAGCCGAACTAGGCAGATACCCACTGATAATAAACATCCAAAAATGAGCACTAAACTTCCTAAATCACCTCAAATCTAGCTCCCCAGACACCCTTCATTTCAAAGCATTTCAGACCCAAGAGCTAAACCCAGAAAAGAGTCCCCTGAGTCAGCTGCTACTGAAACTAAGTACTCAGCCGGACCCTGACCAACCCCAGACCAACACAGCCGTCCAAACACCAATCCGAGTGAACCAAATCATTAAACAATGCAAAGAAACCTACCTGGAACATTGGAACAAAATAACCGAAAGCCAAAGCAGATTAGAATGTTACCGGGCCCTAAAAAGAGAATATAAACTGGCAGACTACCTCACGACCATCAGAGACACAAAACAGAGACAGACCCTCACCAGGTACAGACTAAGCGACCACCAACTGGAAATTGAAAAAGGCAGATACAAGAAATCCTGGCAGCCTAGAGAGAATAGAATATGCGATCAATGTCTGGCCGGCGAGGTTGAAACAGAAATGCATTTCCTCCTAAAATGCGAAAAATTCAACACATCAAGAAACATATTATTCAACAAGCTAAGCCAAACAACCCCAGATTTCAAGGAATTGGATGACCTGTCAACATTGAGATTAGTCCTGGGAGAAGGAGACAGACCATACCTTGGGGCCAAATATGTAACAACATGTCACAACCTGAAGACTGTTTAAAATTAAGACTGTTTAAAATTAATATTGAACGTACCAAATGAAGTACAAAGACTGTTTAAAATTAATATTGTTTAAAAGTAATATTGTATGTACCCAACAAATGTCAAATCGATTGACACCTACAGACTGTTGGAAAACTGTACCTTTTTGCTATGTAAGCTTTGGCAATATGGTTCTCTGTAAACTTTCATGCCAATAAAGCATTTGAATTTGAATTTGATTTGATTGGGAGTGTGAGAGAGAGATTGGGAGTGTGAGAGAGAGGTTGGGAGAGTGAGAGAGAGAGAGATTGGGGGTGTGAGAGAGAGATTGGGAGTGTGAGAGAGAGAGAGATTGGGAGTGTGAGAGAGAGAGATTGGGAGTGTGAGAGAGAGAGAGAGAGATTGGGAGTGAGAGAGAGAGATTGGGAGTGTGAGAGAGAGAGATTGGGAGTGTGAGAGAGAGAGAGATTGGGAGTGTGAGAGAGAGAGAGATTGGGAGTGTAAGAGAGAGAGATTGGGAGTGAGACCCACTGATAATAAACATCCAAAAACGAGCACGAAACTTCCTAAATCACCTCAAATCTAGCTCCCCAGACACCCTTCATTTCAAAGCCTTTCAGACCCAAGAGCTAAACCCAGAAAAGAGTCCCCTGAGTCAGCTGCTACTGAAACTAAGTACTCAGCCGGACCCTGACCAGCCCCAGACCAACACAGCCGTCCAAACACCAATCCGAGTGAACCAAATCATTAAAAAATGCAAAGAAACCTACCTGGAACATTGGAACAAAATAACCGAAAGCCAAAGCAGATTAGAATGTTACCGGGCCCTAAAAACAGAATATAAACTGGCAGACTACCTCACGACCATCAGAGACACAAAACAGAGACAGACCCTCACCAGGTACAGACTAAGCGACCACCAACTGGAAATTGAAAAAGGCAGATACAAGAAATCCTGGCAGCCTAGAGAGAATAGAATATGCGATCAATGTCTGGCTGGCGAGGTTGAAACAGAAATGCATTTCCTCCTAAAATGCGAAAAATTCAACACATCAAGAAACATATTATTCAACAAGCTAAGCCAAACAACCCCAGATTTCAAGGAATTGGATGATCTGTCAAAATTGAGATTAGTCTTAGGAGAAGGAGACAGACCATACCTTGGGGCCAAATATGTAACAACATGTCACAACCTGAGGACTGTTTAAAATTAAGACTGTTTAAAATTAATATTGAACGTACCAAATGAAGTACAAAGACTGTTTAAAATTAATATTGTTTAAAAGTAATATTGTATGTACCCAACAAATGTCAAATCGATTGACACCGACAGAATGTTAGAAAACTGTACCTTTTTGCAATGTAAGCTTTGGCAATATGGTTCTCTGTAAACTTTCATGCCAATAAAGCATTTGAATTGAATTGAATTGAATTGATTGGGAGTGTGAGAGAGACAGAGATTGGGAGTGACAGAGAGAGAGAGATTGGGAGTGTGAGAGAGAGAGAGATTGGGAGTGTGAGAGAGAGATTGCGAGTGTGAGAGAGAGAGATTGGGAGTGTGAGAGAGAGAGATTGGGAGTGTGAGAGAGATTGGGAGTGTGAGAGAGAGAGAGATTGGGAGTGTGAGAGAGAGAGAGATTGGGAGTGTGAGAGAGAGAGAGATTGGGAGTGTGAGAGAGAGAGAGAGAGATTGGGAGTGTGTGAAAGAGAGAGATTGGGAGTGTGAGAGAGAGAGGGAGAGATTGGGAGTGTGAGAGAGAGAGATTGGGAGTGTGAGAGAGAGAGGGAGAGATTGGGAGTGAGAGAGAGAGATTGGGAGTGTGAGAGAGAGATTGGGAGTGTGAGAGAGAGAGAGATTGGGAGTGTGAGAGAGAGAGATTGGGAGTGTGAGAGAGAGAGATTGGGAGTGTGAGAGAGAGAGAGATTGGGAGTGTGAGAGAGAGAGATTGGGAGTGTGAGAGAGAGAGAGAGATTGGGAGTGAGAGAGAGAGAGATTGGGAGTGTGAGAGAGAGAGAGATTGGGAGTGTGAGAGAGAGAGAGATTGGGGGTGTGAGAGAGAGATTGGGAGTGTGAGAGAGATTGGGAGTGTGAGAGGGAGAGATTGGGAGTGTGAGAGAGAGAGTTTGGAGTGTGAGAGAGAGAGAGATTGGGAGTGTGAGAGAGAGAGATTGGGAGTGTGAGAGAGAGAGAGAGATTGGGAGTGAGAGAGAGAGAGATTGGGAGTGAGAGAGAGAGAGTTTGGGAGTGTGAGAGAGAGAGAGATTGGGGTGTGAGAGAGAGATTGGGAGTGTGAGAGAGAGATTGGGAGTGTGAGAGGGAGAGATTGGGAGTGTGAGAGAGAGAGATTTGGAGTGTGAGAGAGAGAGAGATTGGGAGTGTGAGAGAGAGAGAGATTGGGAGTGAGAGAGAGAGAGACTGGGAGACAAACGCACCGATTTCTTCACCCAGAGAAGAGGCGTCCGACAGGGCTGCAATTTGAGCCCGACCCTGTTCAACATATACATAAATGAATTAGCAGACATGCTGGAGCAAAGCGAGTCACCAGGTCTCCGTCTCCTGGATGGAGAAGTGAAGTCCCTGTTCTATGCGGACGACCTGGTTCTGCTGTCTCCCACAGAACAGGGATTACAGCAACAACTAGACCTACTCGACAAATACTGCAAAATTGGGCTCCAACAGTAAATCTAAAGAAAACCAACATCATGATTTTTCAGAAAAGACCCAGATGTCAGGAAAACAAATACCAGTTTACCCTCAGTGATACCACTATAGGACACACTATGAGCTACACCTACCTTGGTCTAACTATTACAGCATCAGGGAGCTTCAGCATAGCAGTGAATGCACTAAAAGAAAAAGCCCGAAGAGCCCTATATGCAATAAAAAGAAAATTCTACAACATCCAAATCCCAATCAAAATCTGGCTCAAAATTTTTGATAGCATAATCCTGCCCATTGCACTGTACGGTAGTGAAGTATGGGGCCCGCTAAATCACCAAAGCTACACTAAATGGGAAAAACACAATAGAAGCCCTACATGCAGAATTCTGCCGAAGCATCCTTCGCACCCAAAGAAAAACGCCAACAAATGCATGCAGAGCCGAACTAGGCAGATACCCACTGATAATAAACATCCAAAAACGAGCACTAAACTTCCTAAATCACCTCAAATCTAGCTCCCCAGACACCCTTCATTTCAAAGCCTTTCAGACCCAAGAGCTAAACCCAGAAAAGAGTCCCCTGAGTCAGCTGCTACTGAAACTAAGTACTCAGCCGGACCCTGACCAGCCCCAGACCAACACAGCCGTCCAAACACCAATCCGAGTGAACCAAATCATTAAAAAATGCAAAGAAACCTACCTGGAACATTGGAACAAAATAACCGAAAGCCAAAGCAGATTAGAATGTTACCGGGCCCTAAAAAGAGAATATAAACTGGCAGACTACCTCACGACCATCAGAGACACAAAACAGAGACAGACCCTCACCAGGTACAGACTAAGCGACCACCAACTGGAAATTGAAAAAGGCAGATACAAGAAATCCTGGCAGCCTAGAGAGAATAGAATATGCGATCAATGTCTGGCTGGCGAGGTTGAAACAGAAATGCATTTCCTCCTAAAATGCGAAAAATTCAACACATCAAGAAACATATTATTCAACAAGCTAAGCCAAACAACCCCAGATTTCAAGGAATTGGATGATCTGTCAAAATTGAGATTAGTCTTAGGAGAAGGAGACAGACCATACCTTGGGGCCAAATATGTAACAACATGTCACAACCTGAGGACTGTTTAAAATTAAGACTGTTTAAAATTAATATTGAACGTACCAAATGAAGTACAAAGACTGTTTAAAATTAATATTGTTTAAAAGTAATATTGTATGTACCCAACAAATGTCAAATCGATTGACACCGACAGAATGTTAGAAAACTGTACCTTTTTGCAATGTAAGCTTTGGCAATATGGTTCTCTGTAAACTTTCATGCCAATAAAGCATTTGAATTGAATTGAATTGAATTGATTGGGAGTGTGAGAGAGACAGAGATTGGGAGTGACAGAGAGAGAGAGATTGGGAGTGTGAGAGAGAGAGAGATTGGGAGTGTGAGAGAGAGATTGCGAGTGTGAGAGAGAGAGAGATTGGGAGTGTGAGAGAGAGAGATTGGGAGTGTGAGAGAGATTGGGAGTGTGAGAGAGAGAGAGATTGGGAGTGTGAGAGAGAGAGAGATTGGGAGTGTGAGAGAGAGAGAGATTGGGAGTGTGAGAGAGAGAGAGAGAGATTGGGAGTGTGTGAAAGAGAGAGATTGGGAGTGTGAGAGAGAGAGGGAGAGATTGGGAGTGTGAGAGAGAGAGATTGGGAGTGTGAGAGGGAGAGATTGGGAGTGAGAGAGAGAACCATATTGCCAAAGCTTACATTGCAAAAAGGTACAGTTTTCCAACATTCTGTAGGTGTCAATCGATTTGACATTTGTTGGGTATATACAATATTACTTTTAAACAATATTAATTTTAAACAGTCTTTCTACTTCATTTGGTACGTTCAATATTAATTTTAAACAGTCTTACTTTTAAACAGTCCTCAGGTTGTGACATGTTGTTACATATTTAGCCCCAAGGTATGGTCTGTCTCCTTCTCCTAGGACTAATCTCAATTTTGACAGATCATCCAATTCCTTGAAATCTGGGGTTGTTTGGCTTAGCTTGTTGAATAATATGTTTCTTGATGTGTTGAATTTTTCGCATTTTAGGAGGAAATGCATTTCTGTTTCAACCTCGCCAGCCAGACATTGATCGCATATTCTATTCTCTCTAGGCTGCCAGGATTTCTTGTATCTGCCTTTTTCAATTTCCAGTTGGTGGTCGCTTAGTCTGTACCTGGTGAGGGTCTGTCTCTGTTTTGTGTCTCTGATGGTCGTGAGGTAGTCTGCCAGTTTATATTCTCTTTTTAGGGCCCGGTAACATTCTAATCTGCTTTGGCTTTCGGTTATTTTGTTCCAATGTTCCAGGTAGGTTTCTTTGCATTTTTTAATGATTTGGTTCACTCGGATTGGTGTTTGGACGGCTGTGTTGGTCTGGGGCTGGTCAGGGTCCGGCTGAGTACTTAGTTTCAGTAGCAGCTGACTCAGGGGACTCTTTTCTGGGTTTAGCTCTTGGGTCTGAAAGGCTTTGAAATGAAGGGTGTCTGGGGAGCTAGATTTGAGGTGATTTAGGAAGTTTAGTGCTCGTTTTTGGATGTTTATTATCAGTGGGTATCTGCCTAGTTCGGCTCTGCATGCATTTGTTGGCGTTTTTCTTTGGGTGCGAAGGATGCTTCGGCAGAATTCTGCATGTAGGGCTTCTATTGTGTGTTTTTCCCATTTAGTGTAGCTTTGGTGATTTAGCGGGCCCCATACTTCACTACCGTACAGTGCAATGGGCAGGATTATGCTGTCAAAAATTTTGAGCCAGATTTTGATTGGGATTTGGATGTTGTAGAATTTTCTTTTTATTGCATATAGGGCTCTTCGGGCTTTTTCTTTTAGTGCATTCACTGCTATGCTGAAGCTCCCTGATGCTGTAATAGTTAGACCAAGGTAGGTGTAGCTCATAGTGTGTCCTATAGTGGTATCACTGAGGGTAAACTGGTATTTGTTTTCCTGACATCTGGGTCTTTTCTGAAAAATCATGATGTTGGTTTTCTTTAGATTTACTGTTAGAGCCCAATTTTGGCAGTATTTGTCGAGTAGGTCTAGTTGTTGCTGTAATCCCTGTTCTGTGGGAGACAGCAGAACCAGGTCGTCCGCATAGAACAGGGACTTCACTTCTCCATCCAGGAGACGGAGACCTGGTGACTCGCTTTGCTCCAGCATGTCTGCTAATTCATTTATGTATATGTTGAACAGGGTCGGGCTCAAATTGCAGCCCAGCCCTGCCGGACGCCTCTTCTCTGGGTGAAGAAATCGGTGCGTTTGTCTCCAATTTTGACCCCGCATTTGTTTTTCAGATACATTGATTTAATAAGGTCATAGACTTTGCCCCCTATTCCACATTGAAGAAGTTTATAATAGAGCCCTTCGTGCCATATAGAGTCAAAGGCTTTCTTGAAGTCGATGAAACAGGCGAATATTTTCCCATTTTTTGTTTGGTGTTTATGTTTTTCAATGAGGGTGTGAAGGGTATAGATATGGTCGGCGGTGCGGTGTTTTGGAAGAAAGCCTATTTGGTTTTTTCTGAGGATATTATGTTTGTTAAGAAAATCAAGTAATCTACTATTTAGAATACTGCAGAATAACTTCCCTAGACAACTGTTGACACAGATGCCGCGGTAGTTATTTGGGTCTGATTTGTTTCCACTTTTATATATGGGGGAGATTAGTCCTTGGCACCAGATATCGGGAAAACAGCCTGAGCGTAATATGATGTTGAATAGTTTGAGTATCGCACCCTGCATCTCCATATTGCTGAACTTTAGCATTTCATTTTTGATGTTGTCTGGGCCACAGGCTTTCTTTAGGTGGAGAGATTTTGTTTTTGTGGCCAGTTCTTTCCATGTGATTGGGGAGTCTAGAGGGTTTTGGTTGTCTTTAATTGTTGCTTCTAATGTGTGGAGTTTTTCTGTGACCTGATGTTGACTTGTGTTTGTTTTGTTTTTTGGGATGTCTTTGTAGAGGTTTTCAAAATGTGTTCTCCAGATGTCGCCATCTTGGATTGGTAATGCTTGCAATTGTGTTGTACTCAGGTTATTCCACATTTCCCAAAATTGTTTTGGATTGGTGGAGTTTTCAATTTCTTCGAGTATTTTGTGGGTATAGTTTTGTGTTTTGTTCCTAATGGTGTGTTTATATCTTTTGAGGGTTTCGTTGTATCTAGTACGTAGGTCCGGGTTGTTTGGTTGCCGATGCTTTTGGTTTGATATTTTTCTCAGGTCTTTTCTGGCATTTTTGCATTCGTGGTCAAACCATTTCATATTTTTATTTTGTCTTTTGTGATGCTTCCTCTTCTGTTTCACGAGGTCGGCTTTTACAGCTGCCTCATGGAAGATCATATTTATATCCTCTATGGCCGTGTTTACACCATCTCTGGTGATCTCATATAGATTTTCTTTAAATTTTGAAATTTTACTTGTGAGATCAGGTGAATTTAGTGCTGTGATGAATTTATCTCCACTGTCTGGGGCCCATCTGTATGTCTGGTTTATTTTATGTAGCTTACTGTGTTCTTTTTTTGTGTCTGTAGTTTGGGCAGAAAGTTTAAGGTACACATTTATTTGGTTATGGTCTGAGAGGGGGGATTGCTGCCTGACAGTGAATGCGTTGATATCGCAGGGGTCCAGGTCAGTGATTGTATAGTCCACCACACTAGACCCAAGAGTTGAGGAGTATGTGAGTCTCCCTAGGGAGTCCCCTCTGAACCTACCATTAACTATGTACAGGCCTAAGGCTCGGCAGAGTTGCACTACCTCCCTACCGCTTTTATTTATTTCACGATCAAGGTTGTTCCGATTTGCGATGGCTGGTGTGACATCTAAAGGGGTCTGGCCAAACACATGATTGTTTCCCTGTGGGTCTATGAAGTCAGGTTCACAACCAGTCCTTGCATTTAGGTCCCCACATATTATCACCTTTCCTTGGGCCTGGAAATGGCTGATTTCCATGTGGAGAGTATCAAATAACTCCTCTTCGAAATATGGCGAATCTATTGGAGGTATGTAGATCGCACATAAGTAAACATCTTTTTTTGCTATTCCTATATTTTTATCTAGTTTTAGCCATACGTGTGATTTCCCCTGTTTTACCGGTGAGATGTGTTTGTCCAGTTCTCCCTTATACCACACCAATATTCCCCCGGAGGTTCTGCCCTTGCGTGTTTTAGTGTTCTTTACTGAGGGCACAATGATTTCATGGTACATTGGAGGACAGTGGGTCGGCATGTCCTTTTGGCACCATGTTTCTGTTAACACAATTATATCAATGTCTTTTATAGCTTTTAGGAATTCAGGGTCTGTACTCTTCATCCCAAAAGTTGAGGAGCGGAGGCCCTGGATATTCCAGCAGCTTATGTGGAAAGAACGCATTTATATAGTTCAATAAAACGAAATAAAATGGACCTATTTTGTGGGATGAGTGTGGAAACACTATTTTCTATAATGCTAAGTGATGATTTAGTATAAATTTCATGAGGTTCTCTGTAAACTTTCATGCCAATAAAGCATTTGAACTGAACTGAACTGAACTGAGATTGGGAGTGTGAGAGAGAGATTGGGAGTGTGAGAGAGAGAGAGATTGGGAGTGTGAGAGAGAGAGATTGGGAGTGTGAGAGAGAGAGATTGGGAGTGTGAGAGAGAGAGAGATTGGGAGTGTGAGAGAGAGAGATTGGGAGTGTGAGAGAGAGAGAGAGATTGGGAGTGAGAGAGAGAGAGATTGGGAGTGTGAGAGAGAGAGAGATTGGGAGTGTGAGAGAGAGAGAGATTGGGGGTGTGAGAGAGAGATTGGGAGTGTGAGAGAGATTGGGAGTGTGAGAGGGAGAGATTGGGAGTGTGAGAGAGAGAGATTTGGAGTGTGAGAGAGAGAGAGATTGGGAGTGTGAGAGAGAGAGATTGGGAGTGTGAGAGAGAGAGAGAGATTGGGAGTGAGAGAGAGAGAGATTGGGAGTGAGAGAGAGAGAGTTTGGGAGTGTGAGAGAGAGAGAGATTGGGGGTGTGAGAGAGAGATTGGGAGTGTGAGAGAGAGATTGGGAGTGTGAGAGGGAGAGATTGGGAGTGTGAGAGAGAGAGATTTGGAGTGTGAGAGAGAGAGAGATTGGGAGTGTGAGAGAGAGAGAGATTGGGAGTGAGAGAGAGAGAGACTGGGAGACAAACGCACCGATTTCTTCACCCAGAGAAGAGGCGTCCGACAGGGCTGCAATTTGAGCCCGACCCTGTTCAACATATACATAAATGAATTAGCAGACATGCTGGAGCAAAGCGAGTCACCAGGTCTCCGTCTCCTGGATGGAGAAGTGAAGTCCCTGTTCTATGCGGACGACCTGGTTCTGCTGTCTCCCACAGAACAGGGATTACAGCAACAACTAGACCTACTCGACAAATACTGCCAAAATTGGGCTCCAACAGTAAATCTAAAGAAAACCAACATCATGATTTTTCAGAAAAGACCCAGATGTCAGGAAAACAAATACCAGTTTACCCTCAGTGATACCACTATAGGACACACTATGAGCTACACCTACCTTGTTCTTACTATTACAGCATCAGGGAGCTTCAGCATAGCAGTGAATGCACTAAAAGAAAAAGCCCGAAGAGCCCTATATGCAATAAAAAGAAAATTCTACAACATCCAAATCCCAATCAAAATCTGGCTCAAAATTTTTGACAGCATAATCCTGCCCATTGCACTGTACGGTAGTGAAGTATGGGGCCCGCTAAATCACCAAAGCTACACTAAATGGGAAAAACACACAATAGAAGCCCTACATGCAGAATTCTGCCGAAGCATCCTTCGCACCCAAAGAAAAACGCCAACAAATGCATGCAGAGCCGAACTAGGCAGATACCCACTGATAATAAACATCCAAAAACGAGCACTAAACTTCCTAAATCACCTCAAATCTAGCTCCCCAGACACCCTTCATTTCAAAGCCTTTCAGACCCAAGAGCTAAACCCAGAAAAGAGTCCCCTGAGTCAGCTGCTACTGAAACTAAGTACTCAGCCGGACCCTGACCAGCCCCAGACCAACACAGCCGTCGAAACACCAATCCGAGTGAACCAAATCATTAAAAAATGCAAAGAAACCTACCTGGAACATTGGAACAAAATAACCGAAAGCCAAAGCAGATTAGAATGTTACCGGGCCCTAAAAAGAGAATATAAACTGGCAGACTACCTCACGACCATCAGAGACACAAAACAGAGACAGACCCTCACCAGGTACAGACTAAGCGACCACCAACTGGAAATTGAAAAAGGCAGATACAAGAAATCCTGGCAGCCTAGAGAGAATAGAATATGCGATCAATGTCTGGCTGGCGAGGTTGAAACAGAAATGCATTTCCTCCTAAAATGCGAAAAATTCAACACATCAAGAAACATATTATTCAACAAGCTAAGCCAAACAACCCCAGATTTCAAGGAATTGGATGATCTGTCAAAATTGAGATTAGTCCTAGGAGAAGGAGACAGACCATACCTTGGGGCTAAATATGTAACAACATGTCACAACCTGAGGACTGTTTAAAAGTAAGACTGTTTAAAATTAATATTGAACGTACCAAATGAAGTAGAAAGACTGTTTAAAATTAATATTGTTTAAAAGTAATATTGTATATACCCAACAAATGTCAAATCGATTGACACCTACAGAATGTTGGAAAACTGTACCTTTTTGCTATGTAAGCTTTGGCAATATGGTTCTCTGTAAACTTTCATGCCAATAAAGCATTTGAACTGAACTGAACTGAACTGAACTGAGTGAGAGAAAGAGAGATTGGGAGTGAGAGAGAGAGAGACTGGGAGTGAGAGAGAGAGATTGGGAGTGTGAGAGAGAGATTGGGAGTGTGAGAGAGCGAGAGATTGGGAGTGTGAGAGAGAGAGATTGGGAGTGTGAGAGAGAGAGATTGGGAGTGTGAGAGAGAGAGAGATTGGGAGTGTGAGAGAGAGAGAGATTGGGAGTGTGAGAGAGAGAGATTGGGAGTGTGAGAGAGAGAGATTGGGAGTGTGAGAGAGAGGTTGCGAGTGTGAGAGAGAGAGAGATTGGGAGTGAGAGAGAGAGATTGGGAGTGTGAGAGAGAGAGATTGGGAGTGTGAGAGAGAGAAATTGGGAGTGTGAGAGAGAGAGATTGGGAGTGTGAGAGAGAGAGAGGTTGGGAGTGTGAGAGAGAGAGAGAGATTGGGAGTGTAAGAGAGAGAGATTGGGAGTGTGAGAGAGACAGAGATTGGGAGTGAGAGAGAGAGAGATTGGCAGTGTGAGAGAGAGAGAGATTGGGAGTGTGAGAGAGAGATTGCGAGTGTGAGAGAGAGAGAGATTGGGAGTGTGAGAGAGAGAGATTGGGAGTGTGAGAGAGAGAGAGATTGGGAGTGAGAGAGAGAGATTGGGAGTGTGAGAGAGAGAGAGATTGGGAGTGAGAGAGAGAGAGATTGGGAGTGAGAGAGAGAGAGAGAGATTGGGAGTGTGTGTTGGGAGTGTGTGAAAGAGAGAGATTGGGAGTGTGAGAGAGAGAGGGAGAGATTGGGAGTGTGAGAGAGAGAGATTGGGAGTGTGAGAGAGAGAGGGAGAGATTGGGAGTGAGAGAGAGGGATTGGGAGTTTGAGAGAGAGAGAGATTGGGAGTGTGTGAAAGAGAGAGATTGGGAGTGTGAGAGAGAGAGAGAGATTGGGAGTGTGTGAGAGAGAGAGATTGGGAGTGTGTGAGAGAGAGAGATTCGGAGTGTGAGAGAGAGGGAGATTGGGAGTGTGACAGAGGGAGACTGGGAGTGTGAGAGAGAGAGATTGGGAGTGTGAGAGAGAGAGATTGGGAGTGTGAGAGAGAGAGATTGAGAGTGTGAGAGAGAGATTGGGAGTGTGAGAGAGAGAGATTGGGAGTGTGAGAGAGAGAGAGATTGGGAGTGTGAGAGAGAGAGAGATTGGGAGTGTGAGACAGAGAGATTGGGAGTGTGAGAGAGAGATTGGGAGTGTGAGAGAGAGAGATTGGGAGTGTGAGAGAGAGAGAGATTGGGAGTGTGAGAGAGAGAGAGATTGGGAGTGTGAGAGAGAGAGAGAGATTGGGAGTGTGAGAGAGAGAGAGAGATTGGGAGTGTGTGAGAGAGAGAGAGATTGGGAGTGTGAGAGAGAGAGAGAGATTGGGAGTGAGAGAGAGAGAGATTGGGAGTGTGAGAGAGAGAGAGAGATTGGGAGTGTGAGAGAGAGAGATTGGGAATGTGAGAGAGAGAGAGAGATTGGGAGTGAGAGAGAGAGAGATTGGGAGTGTGAGAGAGAGAGAGAGATTGGGAGTGTGAGAGAGAGAGATTGGGAGTCAGAGAGAGAGAGAGATGGGGAGTGTGAGAGAGAGAGAGAGATTGGGAGTGTGAGAGAGAGAGAGATTGGGAGTGAGAGAGAGAGAGATTGGGAGTGTGTGAGAGAGAGAGATTGGGAGTGTGAGAGAGAGAGAGATTGGTAGTGTGAGAGAGAGATTGGAGTGAGAGAGAGAGATTGGGAGTGTGAGAGAGAGATTGGGAGTGTGAGAGAGAGATTTGAGCCCGACCCTGTTCAACATATACATAAATGAATTAGCAGACATGCTGGAGCAAAGCGAGTCACCAGGTCTCCGTCTCCTGGATGGAGAAGTGAAATCCCTGTTCTTTGCGGACGACCTGGTTCTGCTGTCTCCCACAGAACAGGGATTACAGCAACAACTAGACCTACTCGACAAATACTGCCAAAATTGGGCTCTAACAGTAAATCTAAAGAAAACCAACATGTTGATTTTTCAAAAAAGGCCCAGATGTCAGGAAAACAAATACCAGTTTACCCTCAGTGATACCACTATAGGACACACTATGAGCTACACCTACCTTGGTCTAACTATTACAGCATCAGGGTGCTTCAGCATAGCAGTGAATGCACGAAAAGAAAAAGCCCGAAGAGCCCTATATGCAATAAAAAAGAAAATTCTACAACATCCAAATCCCAATCAAAATCTGGCTCAAAAAATTTGACAGCATAATCCTGCCCATTGCACTGTACGGTAGTGAAGTATGGGGCCCGCTAAATCACCAAAGCTACACTAAATGGGAAAAACACACAATAGAAGCCCTACATGCAGAATTCTGCCGAAGCATCCTTCGCACCCAAAGAAAAACGCCAACAAATGCATGCAGAGCCGAACTAGGCAGATACCCACTGATAATAAACATCCAAAAACGAGCACTAAACTTCCTAAATCACCTCAAATCTAGCTCCCCAGACACCCTTCATTTCAAAGCCTTTCAGACCCAAGAGCTAAACCCAGAAAAGAGTCCCCCTGAGGCAGCTGCTACTGAAACTAAGTACTCAGCCGGACCCTGACCAACCCCAGACCAACACAGCCGTCCAAACACCAATCCGAGTGAACCAAATCATTAAAAAATGCAAAGAAACCTAC